>NC_134469.1:38006461-38031461 GCF_964194025.1 Convolutriloba macropyga
CTTGTTGAAATCGTTCTTTGACACGCCCTTCACCGACGACGCACCCCAGATAATACTGACTAAACTGACACGCTCGCTGCTGTCAATTCTGTTGGAAATGAAATTCTCACGACTATTTAATGCATACAGGTTAGGATTGCGTAAGATGAACGGAATGCTGGACTCAAGAAGATGGAAGCTCGCAAAAAAGATATTATCTGCACGTTACCCAGAGACAAACCTAACGTTGACTCGGGAAAACGAAAAAGAGCCTTGGAACGGGCTCACGGATTTGCCGCTGAAACGCTACGGTTTTACGTTGACAAAATTAGAATAAACAATTTTGCCTTGGGCCCAATCTTGGAACAAAAAAAACACCTATCGACTGAACTTGTGTAGAAAATTTACAAAAACAGATGCACTCTACGGTGCAAGGGAGGGTTATAAATGCATGTGGCACAACGAAACTAAAGCCACGTTTGCAAAGAAAATGAATGACAATAGCTATAACGTCGAAGTTGAGCTATCACTTTAGTTGCATGAAGTTGAAAAATTTTACAACAAATGCACTAGCACAGATGACAACGCTCGACCTGACATCAACGCAAATTGCTTGTGGGAGACCAGATTCAGGGGACCAAATGTAAAAAATTTTAATCCCCAGATATGTACAAAAGGAGCCAAGGAGGCCTAAAACTAAAAAAATGCGACGCATTGAAAAATGTAAAACACGAAGAACGAATTATGGAAACTGAAAAAATTGGATTTTTGTGCACTCCACTTTTCCGGCATGGTAAGCGCAGATATCTCTGAAAAACGCACTATAAAGCAACGGCAACAGCAATCAAAAACATGCAAATAGCAAACAATCAGACTCTTTTGCAGCGCAATTTCCTGTCTCAGAGGCTGCCGTGGTACTAAATGTGTAACTGAAAATGATGATAATTATAGTGTTGTGCGGTATAGAAGGCTAGACTCCTAATTATTTGGTTTTTTTTATCTTTCTTACCCGGGATCTAGATTATGGCGATTTGTTGTAAATTTAAATTACAGTTTGATTTGCACTAGATTTGAATCAGCTGCTCTATTGTTTGAAAGTAGGGGCTCACCGTTACGTCCATTGGGTGGATCATTCCCTATTTTTATTCACAAAATCGAAAAAGACTAGATGTGCTCAGTAAAAATTTAAGATTTTGCCACCCCTCTGCCCACTCTGCAAAGATCTTGTGTATTCGGAAACGACAATTTAACAGAAATCGATCTCGAACTCGAGCTCGCCAAATGTGGTAGAACTGAAAAGTTTGATAAATTGAAACGCAATTAATTGGGGTTTGTAAACCAGATTGAAGTAGCTAATAAATTTTTCAGTACCATTTGTTTATTTCTAATAGCCTTTTTGGAAAAAATACGTCTTTAGAACACTCGAGTTCTAATTGAATTTGCTCAAATTGTAGGACAATTTTTACTGGTTCAGTCTGATCATATGTTGCTTTTGCTTGGGACGGTCTGTTCAGAAGCCATTACGGTCTGGACCTCAACCTGGGAGGGCATGGCACTAATAAAACATTATCAATAATTGTTTTTTGACTGTCAAACAACGCCACTGTGATTAAAAGTTAACTTAGAACTCCTATCGCTCAGAACGTTTTCTCAGATTGCAGTGAAAATTCTTCTCAATCGTTTTTTAACTTGCCCATCACTTATAACGCACTCCAGTGGCATTACTACTGCCCACGTTGAATCGATTGCTGCTGCAAAGTCTTTTGGAGATCAAGATCTCACACAAATTCACCTCATACAAGATGAGGTGAATACGCATGATAAGGATTGCGCAAGACAATCGCAAAGCTCAACTCAAGAAGATGGAAGCACGCAAAAACGACATTCCCGCACGTTACCCGAACACAAATGTCACCTTGATTTGGCAACAGAAAATTGTTCCTCAAGACTGGCTCACAGGCTTGCCAGTGAAAACTATGATTTTATGTTGGCAAAATTGGATTTCCGCAAAAGTTTGTGCTTCGGCACAAATTTTGAAACAAAAACACCTATCGACTGTCCTTGTAAAAAATTTACAGTATCGTTTCCTCTTTACTCTGCAAATGAGGATTATATCCACATGACGCACTACGATATAAGAGGCGAGTTTTCAAAGATAAAGCATGACGGAAGCTATAAAATTGCAGTTGAGCCGTCAATTTAGCTTAAATTTTCCCTCTATTAGTGTATTTTTTGTACGTTTAAATGCGCTCCTCTAATGTTTGAATATGCGGGCTCACTGTTCTTTCCTTTGGGATGATCCCCTTTTTTTCTTTCTATAAGATCAAAGAACAAGAAGTACTCAGTAGATTTCAGGAGATTCACATCCCTCTACCCACTCTACCAAGATCTCTTTTAGTCAGATGCAATAGTTTAATTTGAGCTCCAAATCCATCTCTCCAAATAAAGTAGACTGGAAAAACTTCAACTTTGAAATGCGATTGATTTTGGCCGTTAAACCACAATTAAGTGGTACAACGATCTCTCATTAGTGATTGTCTTTTTCTCTTTTAATCTTTTGAAAATCAGAACGTTGATAGAACACTCGAGTTCTTTTTCAGAAACCTATTAGAAAATTTTGCTACCAATGTTCTAGAATGAAATTAAGAAGCAGTTTTTGATTTCCTGAAAGAGAAGACGACGCATACTGGGAATCAATAACATTATGGAACAAACTTTTGCAGTTCTACGCAGCACTAATATCTGTCTGGGAGACTTCACTAGAACTGATCAAGCAACGGAGGTTGATGAAAACTTAAGTGTTTTTGTGTGAGAGGGGAGGCGGGACTCCTAAATGGTTTAGTTTTATTTCAACCTCCGGACGCGGCTCGCAGATCCCATCGTTTTAATGAAAGTATGAAATACATTTTGCTATTTCGGCTGGTATATTTAAATAAACTGCTCCTATGTTTCAGAGTGGAGTCACTTTTGCGTTCATTGGGTGGATACTATCCCATTTTCTTACGAGAGCAAAAGACACTACTTGCTTGCACTCAGTAAAGATTTAAAAAGTTTTTTCTCTTTCGACCAAGGTCTTGTCCAATCAGATACAATAGTTCAAGGAAAAGCGAGCTGCAGCTCTACATCGCCAAATGTTCTTCTATGGAAAAACTTCAATTTCAGCACAAATACTTACATTATAACAAAACAAAGTTTTTGTGATCCTGTGCAGCAAAATTATCTGTTCAGAGGCTTCCATGGAAGAAAATGTGTTACTGAGGTTGATAATACCTATAGTGTTGTTGTGTTATATGGGATGTTAGACTGGTTTCCAATTCAGTATCTTTTCAGCTTCGGCCTTCTAGTACCTAGTGTTTTAAAGTAAGTCTAAACTACAATTTGTTATTGCGGGCGGTAATCATAAATTAATTGCTGTTATTGTTCTTAGTGGGATTCACTGCTCTATCCATTGGGTGGATCCTACCTCTCTTTTTCCTATGAGAACAAAAAAAGACTACAGGTACTAAATAGAGATATTATATATGTTTACTCCACACTTAGCCAAGATCTGCTGCAATCCGATACAATAGTTTAATGGAAAGGCAGCTCCAATTCCACCTCGCCAACTGTGTTAAATTGGAAAAGCTTCAATCTCAACACTTTTCAATACATTCTAACAAATAAAATTTGCACTGCTACGCAGCAATTTTATCTGTCTCAGTGGTTTCAGTTGAATTAAACGTGTAACTTAGGTTGATAGTGCATATAGTGTTGCTGTGCGGGAAGGAAAGCTAGATTACTAATTAATTTAGTATTATTTCAACTTTCGTAGTTTTGCTAGAGCCTGGTGCATTAGTTTAAGTCAAATAAACAGTTTGTTATTGCGGGCGGTAAATTTAAATGAAATGCTTTTACACTTCAGAGGTTGGACCTTAATTCATAGTATGTTCCGTCCTTAGGGTGGACTTCAACTCTTTTTTGTTTTATGAGAACGACAAAGACTACATTTCCTCTGTAAAAATTTAAAATGTCTAATCTGCTCTCTGCACAGACTTTTGCAATTGGATACAAAAGTTTTATGGAGATCCAGCTCCAACTGCGCTTCGCCATATTTGCTAACATGGGAAAACTTCAATTTTAGCACATTTACATACATTTTCACGAGAAAATTTTTGCACTACTATGCAGCATTTTTATCTGTCTCAGAGGCTTCCGTGGAACTAAACGTGTATCTGAGGTTGATAGTGCATATAGTGTTGTTGTTCAAGAAAGAAGGCTAGAATACTAATTAGTTTAGTATCATTTCAAACTCGGACGTTTCCTTGAGCCTAGCGTATTAATTCACGTCTAAAATACAGTTTGTTAATGCAGGAGATAAAAAAATTAAATGAACTGCTGTTATTTTTCAGAGTGTGGTTCACTGTTGCATCCTTTGGGTGGACCTTAATTATTTTTGTTTTTTGAGAACAAAAAAAGACTATAATTACTCCATAAAGACTTAAAATAATTACTCCGAACTCTGCACAGATCTTTTGCAATCGTATACAATAAATTAATGGAGATGAGGCTCCAACTCCGCTTTGCCAAATTTACTAACATGTGAAAATTTCAACATTAACACAATTACATATATTCTAACGAGAAAATTTTTGCACTTTTATGAACCATTTTTTTTGTCTCAGAGGCTTCCCTGGAACTAAGCATGTAACTGAGGTTGATAGAGCATATAATGTTGTTGTGCGGGAAGAAAAGCTAAAATACTATTTAGTTTAGTATCATTTCAGTTTCGGACGTTTCGTAAATCCTAACGTATTAATTTAATTCTGAACTTCAGTTTGTAATTGCGGGCAATGAATTTGAAAGAACAGCTGTTATGTTTCGGAGTCTGGTTCACTGCTCCGTCCTTTGGGTGCACCTTAACTCTTTTTTGTTTTATGAGACAAAAAGTTTAGCTTTATTCAGTAAAGATTTAAAACGTTTACTCAACACTCTGCAGAGATCTTCAGCAATCGGATATAATAGTTTAATGTAGATCAAGGTCCAACTCCCTTTCGCCAACTTTGCTAACATGGAAAAGTTTTGATTTTAAAACAATTACATATATTCCCAAGAGACAATTTTTGCACTACTATGCAGCAAATTTATCTGTCTCAGAGGTTTCCGTGGAACTAAACGTGTTACTGAGGTTGATAGTGCATATAGTGTTGATGTGCGGGAAGGAAGGCTAGAATAAAAGTTAAATTGGTATCATTTCATTTTCGGACGTTTCCTAGAGCCTAGTGTAATAATTTAAGTCTAAAATACAGTTTGTTATTGCCGGAAGTAAAATTAATTGAACTGCTGTTATGTTTCAGAGTGTGGGGGTGGACCTGTTCCGTGCATTGGGAGGACCTTAACTCTTGTTTGATTTATGAGAACAAAATGAATACATTTACTCAAAAAAGATATCAAGTGTTTACTCCCCACTCTGCCAAGATCTTCTGCAATCAGAAACAATGGTATAAAGGAGAGCAAGCTCCTACTCTGCCCCGCCAATTGTGCTAACATGGGAAAGCTTCAAATTTAGCACCTTTACATACATTCTTACAAAAAAAGTTTTTTTGCAATGCTACGCAGCGATTTTATCTGTCTCAGCGGCTACACGCACTATAAGACAACTGGCAACAGCAATCAAAAACATACAATAATATGCAAATAACATACAAGCAGAATACTCTTCAGCAATATTTTCTGTCTCAGAGGCTGCCGTGGTATTAAAGGTGTAACTGAGAGTGATGACAATTACAATGTTGTGACATATAAAAGACTAGACCCATAATTAATTGGTTTTTATATCAACTTTCTTTTCGGCATATAGAACCTAGCAATTTGATGAAAATTTGAAAACCAAATTTTTTGCGGTAGATTTGATTAAGCTGCTCTGATGTTTGAAAGTAGGGGCTCACTGTTCCGTTCATTGGTTGGATTGTTCCCTATTTTTTTTTCGACAAAAACAAAAAAGATTAGATGTGCTCAAAAAAATGAAATCTTTACCAACCTTCTACCCACTCTGCAAAGTTCTTGTGCATTCAAATACGACAACCTAACGGAAACTGATCTCGAACTCCAGCTCGCCATCTTTGGAAGAACTGAAAAGTTTTAAATTTTAAACGCGATTAAATGCGGTTGTTAAACCAGATTGAAGTAGCCAATTAGTTTTGCAGTACAATTTGTTAACTTCTAATATCCTCATGTGAAAAATACGTTGTTAGAACACTCGAGTCCTAATTAAAATCGCTCAAATTGGAGAAGATATTATTCTGACTCAGTCTGATCATAGGATGCTTTCGCCTGGGTCAGTTTGATCAGAAGCCATTGTCTAACAGAGCCACTGTGATTAAAAGATATCTTAGAACTCCTAACGCTCAGAACGTCTTCTCAGATTGCAGTGAAAATTCTTCGCAATCGTTCTTTACCTTGCCCATCACTTATAACGCACTCCAGTGGCATTACTACTGCCTACGTTGTATCGATTGCTGCTGCAAAATCTTTTGGAGATCAAGATCTCACATAAATTCACCTCATACAAGATGAGGTGAAAACGCATGATAAGGATTGCGCAAGACAATCGCAAAGCTCAACTCAAGAAGATGGAAGCACGCAAAAACGACATTCCCCGCACGTTACCCGAATAAAAATGTCACATTGATTTGGCAACAGAAAATTGCTCCTCAAGACTGGCTCACAGGCTTGCCAGTGAAAAACTATGATTTTGTGTTTGCAAAATTGGGTTTCCGCAAAAGTTTGTGCCTTCGGCACAAATTTGAATTAAAAAACACCTATCGACTGTCCTTGTAAAAAATTTACAGTATCGTTTGCTCTCTACTGTGCAAATAGGGGTTATAGCCACATGCCGCACAACGATATAAGAGGCGAGTTTGCGAAGATAATGCATGACGGCAGCTATGACATCGAAGTTGAGCCGTCAATTTAGTTTAAATGTTCCCTCTTTTAATGTATTTTTTCGACATTTGTCCGCGGCTCCTAAAACCTGGATTTTTTGTAAGTTTGAACGCGCTGCTCTAATGTTTGAATATGCGGCTCATTGTTCTTTTCTTTGGGAGCATCCTCTTTTTTCTTTCTATAAGATCAAAGAACAAGATGGATTCAGTAGAATTCAGGATTTTCCTATTCCTCTACTCACTCTACCAAGGTCTCTTTTATTCAGATGCAATAGTTTGATAGAATTTGAGCTCCAAATCCAGCTCCGCAATTGTGGTAGACTGGAAAAACTTCAACTTTAAAATGCGATTGATTTTGGTCTTCAAACCACATTTAAGTGGCCCAAAGATCTATCATTATTGATTGTCTTTTTCACTTTTAACCCTTTGAAAAACAAAATTTTGTTAGAACACGAGAATTCTTTTTCAAAAATTTGGTTTGAAGCTTTTGCTATCAAGGCTCTAGATTGAAATTAATCAGCAGTTCTTCTTTTCCTGAAAGAAAAGACAACGCATACCGGGAATCAATATTTTTTCGAACAAAGTTTTGCAGTTCAACGCAGCAGTGTTACCTGTCTGGGAGGGTTCCTTGGAACTTAACATGTAACTGAGGTTGATATTAACAATAGTGTTTTTGTGTGAAAGGGAAGGCGGGACTCCTAAATTGTTTAATTTATTCCAACTTCTCGACGAGTCTCGCAGAGCCTAACTTTAATAAAATTCTGGAATAGGTTTTGCTATTTCGGCTGGTAAATTTAAACAAACTGCTCCTATATTTCAGAGTGGGGTCACTGTTCCGTCCTCTGGGTTGATATTATCCCATTTTTTCTAGGAGAACAAAAGAGACTACAAGCACTCAGTAAAGATTTAAAAAGTTTTTTTCTCACTCTACCGAGGCCTTGTGCAATCAGATACAATAGTTCAAGGAAAAGCGAGCTGCAACTCTACATCGCCAAGTCATCTTATAATGAAAAGTTTATAGTTTATTTTAGCACAAATACATACATTATAACCAAACAAAATTTTGTGGTCCTCTGCAGCAATATTATCTTTTTCAGAGGCTTCGATAGAACTAAATGTGTTACTGAGGTTGATAGTAGATATAGTGTCGTTGTGTGAGACGGACGGTTATACTCTTTTCTACTTCAGAATCTTTTCAGATTTTTGACGTCTCCTACTGCCTATTGTAATAATGTAAATCTAAACCACATTTTGTTATTGCGGGCGGTAACTATAAATAAGATGCTGTTATTGTTCAAAGTGGGTTTCACTGCTCCATTCGTAGGCTGGATCCTACCTCTTTTTTTTTTCTATGAGAACATAAAGACAACATGTACTAAGTAGAGATTTAATATGTTAACTCCTCACTTTGCCAAATTCTGCTGCAATCAGATACAATAATTTAATGGAGAGCAAGCCCCAACTCCGCCTAGCCAAATGTGCTAAAATGGGAAAACTTCAGTTTTAACATATTTATGTACATTCTAACAAATAAATGTTCTGCAATGCTACGCAGCAATTTTGCCTGTCTCAGCGGCTTCAGTGGAACTAAAATTTTAACTGAGAATTTACTTCATATAGTGTTGCTGTGCGGCAAGGAAGGCTAGACTACTAATTAGTTTAGTATCATTTCAATTTTCAAAAGTTTCTTAGAGCGTGGCGTGTTTTTTAAGTCTAAAATACAGTTTGTAATTGCGAGAGGTAACATTAAATGAAATGCTTTTGTGGACTTTAACTCAGAGCATGTTCCGTCCTTTGGAGAGTAAAAGAATACATTAAATCTGTAAAGGTCTAAAACGTTTACTCTGCAATCTGCACAGATCTTCTGCAATTGGATACAATAGTTTTATGGAGATCAAGCTCCAGCTGCCATTCGGCAAACTTGCTAATATGAGAAAACTTCAATTTTAACAAAACTATATGTTTTTTCACAAGAAAACTATTGCACTAATATGCAGCAATTTTATCTGTCTCAGAGGTTTCCGTGGAACTAAACTTGTTACTGAAGTTAATATTAAAAATGGTTTTGTTGTGCGGGAGCAAAGTCTAGACTCCTTTTCAGCTTAGATTCAGTTCAACTTTCGGACGTTGCTCCTGGAACCTATCATTTTGATATTAATTAAAAATACAATCTGTTCTTGGGTTAAATTTATATCAGCTGCTGTGATGTTTCATTTTTGGAGTCTCACTGTTACTTCAATTTGGTTGATCATACCACATTTCTTGATTTTATAGGATCAAAATGAACTATATGCACTCAGTAAAGTTTTACTAAGATTTACACCCATCTCGCCACACTGCCAAGATCATCTGCATTCAGGTACAGTAATTTAGTAGAAATTTAGCACCAACTCCACTTCAACAAATGTGGTACATTGGAAATGATCTAATTTTGTAAAACAGTTTTTTTTCGGCCGTTAAATCAGAGTTAAATGGTTCACGTAGTTTTCAGCACTGCTTGTTCATTTCTAATATGATCGAGTTACTATTAAGGAAATTCAGAAGCTTTTGCTACCAACGCTAAAGATTGAAAATAAATAGCAGTTTTCCATTTCTTGTAAACAAACGACCTGTACTGAGACGCAACATAAACATCCGAACAAAAACAAGTTTTGCACTTCAACTTGGCGCACTTAATTGTTCCTTCCATTAGGTTGATCATACCCTTTATTTAATCTATAAGCAAAAAAAACAACATGAACTGAACAAAAATTTATTAAGATTATCACACTCCTCTCCCCATTGTGCCCGGATCATCTGCTTTCGGATACACTAGTTTACCGGAAATCCACCTTCCACATTTTGGTTGATTAGAAAAGCTTTGACTTTGAATTACGTTTAATTTTGGTCGCCAAACCAGAGTTAAGTGGCTCACATGGATTGTTAGTCTTGTTTGTTGTTTTCTAATTTTCTCCAGTGAAAAACCAAACGTTTTCTATTTTATTGACCAAAAATTTTTTATTGGTTTTGCTACCAATACTCTGGATTGAAAGAAATTAGAAGTGTTCAATGTCTTACAATGAAAGACATCACAATTAACTACTTGGACACAATAACATACATTTGAACGAAAAAAATTTCTGCGCTCCAACGCAGAGCAATTATCTGTCTCAGAGGCTACCTTCACAATAGACGTGTAACTGTGTTCGCATTTGCACAGTATTAAATAAAACGTTTTCCCAGATGGTGGAGTAGGGGCCCTGCCAGATAGTATTCTTTTAACAAAGGATCCAGGGTGCAAAAATTTTTACGATCTCGGAAATGAGCCGTGAGATTTTGATGAGATTTTCCATGTTGTCTGGAAATGGTAAAAAATGACTTTGGACATGGTCCCATTCTGTTTGGAATCTCGTGAATTGCACTTTTGGCCGGTTTGGGGGGGGGGGTGGGTGTTGTCAAAAAACGACTTTTTGAGAAAAATCAATCCGGCTTGCACTTTTTTGAAAATTTTTCGGTTTTATGGTTGTGTAGTTCGATCAAGCAGAAGTAGGAGTGTTATAGCGCGCATAAAGGTCAGAAGTCACGGAAATGAAAGTTTCTCAAAAAGTCGTGACTTTTGATTTTTTTTCGTGATTTTTGACTTTTCTCTGAAATGATTGGTTTTGACCTCTGACCGCCATGATAAAAGCTCTCTGCCGTTGAAAAATAGGGGGGTCGTAGAAGTATAGTTTTGACTTAGGGGCACTCTAAACGTCATTTTCGATCAAAATTTTTTTGACGGTTGGGGGCACAAGGGCCATTTTCATAAAAAGTTTACTGCTAATCTGATTGAGCTATTGATGTTCAGTAAAGTCCAGTTGGCCATCCAAGAAGCTAATAATGAACGCAAGTAATAAAAAATTCAAAAAATTAGAGGTTTTTGAAAAAAAATTGAAATTAATTTTTTGGTTTCTTTACCCGATTTTTTGAAAATTTGACAAAAAAACGCTGAAATCCAAAAATAATCAAAATTTCGAAAAAGTAATTTCTGGTGACAAAAACGTGCTTCTCGGCGAAAATTTTCCACTAGGTGATGTTTGTTAACCAAAAAAAGTGTTTTTTTTTGTAAACTTTGAAAGATTTTTGATCTCATGATTTTTTCAGCATAAGGCAAAATCGGGACTGGCTGTGGGGCTTGCACCTGAAGACTCCCCATTTCAAACAAAAGGATATGATGGTGCTGACCCTTGAATTTTCATCCCGAGCCGGAACGGCTGGGCCAGGTAGACTTTGATGATACGAGAATATGACCGACTTTGGGTGAAAAGCATATCAGATTTTTTTGTTTTAGAGCCGACAGTAATTGCAATTTGGCAAACGGGAATTAATGTGAGCGGCAAACAACTGAATAAGTTTGACCGCTTGCCGAGAGGAGAAACTACTGATCGCTCTAGGTTTGATATTAACTACAGTTTGTTGTTGACCGGGAGTGAATGCTGCTGTGATTTTTCATATCGTACTGTTCATTCCCTTGGGTACTGTTCATAGCGTACTGTTCATTTCTTGGGTGGATCGTACCCATCTTTTGTTTTGTGAAAACAAAAATGTCTACATGTACACAATAAACTTTTTTAGGCTTTCAGAACCACTCTCCCCACTTTGCCAAGATGTTCTCTATTCAGATAGATTATTTTAAGGCAAATGGACCTCCAACTCGACAAAACAAATGTGGTAGAAGAGAAAAACTTTAATTGTCAAATACCTTTTTTGGTCGTTAAACCAGAGTTAATTGGCTCAAATTGATATTTCAGTTCTGTCGATTTTTATGCTTGAATGACCAAACGTTGCCTTGTGAATGACCAAACGTTTTTTGATCAGTGGTTTTATTTTAGAAAGTCTTTAGAAGCTATTACTACCAACACTCTGGAGTGAAATAAACGGAGTTATCGAATTCCGGCTAAAAGTTTACCAATACTTCTCCTTTGATCTTTGGATAATTACACCCGATTGATGAGCCGACAGTTTCATATTTGAAATCGATGTTGTATCGATTAGTTTTATATTCGGGAATCCCGGTTAGTAAACTCATATTAAAAACAAATAGCTAAAAAAAAGTTTTGAACAGAGTTTTTTTTCTCTTATAGTGGATTTTTGATAGGAGGAAATTTTGTAAGACTTGATTCGGATGTTCAGCAACCCTTTAACTTAGCTTTTTTATTTGTTTCAGCAGCCCCTCGACTCCAGTTGTCCGTGAAAGGTTTATATAGCAAAATGCCCGGGTTGAATTTTTCCGCCCAAAATGATGTAAGAGTGGGGTTGCAATGGGAGGATTTTTTTAGGAGAATGCAGCTCAAAACTCTTACGTCTTTTTGGGCTGCATTGGGCCTCCAAGGGGGATAAAATGGTGTAAGAGTGAGGGGTTAAAAGACAAATTACCCCCCATACTCTTACATCGTTTTAGCCCCCTTGACAGACCAATAGAGATGTAAGAGTGGGGGGTTATTTTTTCTTTTACCCCTTCACTCTTAAACCATTTTACCCCACTTGGAAGACCAATGCAGCCCAAAAAGCCATAAGAATTTTTGAGCTGCATTTTCCTAAAAAATCCTCCCATTGCAGCCCCACTCTTACATCATTTTACCCCCTCAATCTTACATTGTTTTAGCGCCCATACCTGAAGACTGCCAGTCTTGATCCCACAACCTCTGTACCCTCAGCTGCGTCGCCTTAACCTCCAGACCATCAATGCTTGTCCAACTCTTGACAGTCTATTTATATGAATAATACTTGTTGGAATTGCTCCTCTCAACAAATTACCCCCTCACTCTTACATCAATTTACCCCTCAGAACAAATTACCCCCTCACTCTTACACCATTTTACCCCCTTGGCAGCCCAACTCTTACATCATTTTACCATCTATGGACAAATTATCCCTCACTCTTACACCATTTTACCCCCCTTGGCAGCCCAACTCGTACATCGTTTTACCACCTCTGGACAAATTACCCCTCAATCTTACACCATTTTACCCCCCTTGGCAGCCCACATCTTACATCATTTTACCCCTCTGGACAAATTACCCCCTCACTCTTACACCATTTTACCCCCCTTGGCAGCCCACATCTTACATCATTTTACCCCCTCTGGACAAATTACCCAGTCACTCTTACACCATTTTACCCCTCTTGGCAGCCCAACTCTTACATCATTTTACCCCCTCTCAACAAACTACCCCCTCACTTTTACATCAATTTACCCCCTCAGAACAAATTACCCCCTCACTCTTACACCATTTTACCCCCCTTGGCAGCCCACATCTTACATCATTTTACCCCCTCTGGACAAACTAACACCTCACTCTTACACCATTTTACCCCCCCTTGGCAGCCCAACTCTTACATCATTTTACCCCCTCTCAACAAATTACCCCCTCACTTTTACATCAATTTACCCCCTCTCAACAAATTACCCCCTCACTCTTACACCATTTTACCCCTTGGCAGCCCACATCTTACATCATTTTACCCCCTCTGGAAAAATTACCCCCTCACTCTTACACCATTTTACCCCCCTTGGCAGCCCAACTCTTACATCATTTTACCCCCTCTCAACAAATTACCCCCTCACTTTAACGTCAATTTACCCCCTCTCAACAAATAACCCCTCACTCTTACATCAATTTACCCCCTCAGAACAAATTACCCCCTCACTCTCACATCATTTTACCCCCCTTGGCAGCCCAACTCTTACATCATTTTACCATCCCTGGACAAATTACCCCCTCACTCTTACACCATTTTACCCCCCTTGGCAGCCCAACTCGTACATCATTTTACCACCTCTGGACAAATTAACCCCTCAATCTTACACCATTTTACCCCCCTTGGCAGCCCACATCTTACATCATTTTACCCCCTCTGGACAAATTAACCCCTCACTCTTACACCATTTTACCCCCCTTGGCAGCCCACATCTTACATCATTTTACCCCCTCTGGACAAATTACCCCCTCACTCTTACACCATTTTACCCCCCTTAGCAGCCCAACTCTAACATCATTTTACTCCCTCTGAACAAATTACCCCCATACTCTCACATCAATTTACGCCCCATACACAAATTACCCCCCCCCCCCGCCCCCCACTCTTACAACAAAATGGGAGGATTTTAGGGAGGACATTCGACCGGGTAAGCAGTTTATTGCAAAAACACACTGACGCGATGGAACCACCTGCGGCATGCATCGCATATTATTGAAGGATCATGGTGACCAGATAGCTTATCCTTGCTCTACTTAGACTTTGAATCGGCTTGTGAGTGTGCACCTTACAAAATTACTACTACGAAAATTTCAAACAAGTATTTTGGAGATATTGTGCTCCGTGCTCCACTTAAAAGATTCGTTTCTTAGCCGAAGGCATTAACATGTCAAACTGAAAGAAAAAAAATCAGTGGTTACCAGTGTTTTATATCAGGGCTCTTTCCTGTGTCCCTTGTTTTCCATAACTTACACAAACGACCTCTCTGAAACGATATATGACCAATTGCTTTTTGGTTACGCGGACGACTGCAAAGCTGTTTCGAACGATCAGCTCACAAGGAGCAAAATCTGTCCAAAAAATGCAATGTCATGCTTTACAAACTGCCAAAAAATAATTGAAGGCAACTAAACAATATTGAAGAGCAATGAACAAATTAGTTCAGAATCAAACGGTCAGTAACACCAGTAGTTTCTCAAAGGGACTTAGATTTAATGATTTAACTCGAATCTCAGTTGTAAAGCAATCTGTTGCCACCAATTCAAGTCAGCCGTATGAGCCATCAAACAGCATTAGCTAACTCATTAAATTGGAAGAACTTGGTTTTTCTATTCTAAAAATTAGTCAAAACTGAAAATTTTACAGTTTGGGACGCTAAAATTGTCCACCCCCTTTTGCGATGGCAAAACCGGAGCGATCAAAGGTCATATTAATTGGTTAATGTAACCTATAAACTATTCATGAACAACAGAAAAGCTTCTGCATCAGAGCCAGAATTGTGGGTATTGCCACTTACCAGGTTAGAAAGTGCATTCTTCAAATGTTTTCTATTTTTAGCTAAATTTTCTTTTACTTTAAACACGTGATTTTTCTAGTTATTTATTTACGGTCAAATGCCATATAGTAAAGGCATCTTGTGCTACGTAATAACCATCTGCGTTTTTGTCAATCAAACCAAATTGCGCAACTGCTTTACCTTTACCGTGTAAATACTGACTTTTATTTGACTAAACAATCAGGAACTGGTTATGATGATGTTATAGGTGATATTTTCATTGACAATTACCTTAACCCATTTAATTGGATAATGGAATTTTATCGAAGTTAGAACCCTAAAAAACTGTTGCTGAGATTAGTTGGATTTCAATTTGACCATAATTTGATCCTTATTCATCTTCAGCCTTTGTTGAGTTTAAGTTGCTTGATCGCTGAAATCGGCAATTTTCTCTTAGTTGTTTGAAATTTTGCATAAGAACGTAGCAACCCTGTTAACGCTAAGTGAAGCCTTTCGAACTTAAGTACGAGATCGAAAATATTCTATCACTTAGAATATTATTAACTTCAATCAAATCAAATGTTAAGGTAAACTTATATTACTTTATTGCGAATGAGCGACTAAATGTTCCGACAAGGATTTTAGTTAATCGAATTAGTTGAAAAATCTGGCCGACGTGAAGACTGATATTCAGGATGTGATATTTTGGTTACGCTGAGATTCTTGAGCCGCTGCAACATTTGCTGGGACAACCCGGACAACAACAGGAGCTGTAACAAATTTTCATTTCTATATGTTGGGCCAGAATAGAACGTTATGATGGCTGGAAAGAGCACAAATAGACATTAAAAAAGATATACTACAAGATGTTTGGCCATTACAAGAGACTAAAAATTGGGTAAGCTGAATTGCTTAAAACATTTTGCAAATGGTTTTTTCCTTACATTAGCAAGACGTCTTACTAATGTAAAAAATCACCTAGTCCAGAAAAAACCGATGTCTGCCGAAAGAGCATATCGATGTTTCATTGAGAAAAAAGATTACCTGGAGGAGAACAGACCTTAACACTGGCAACTCTTGAAGTCATAACATTTGTAGAGTTTTGATGCGGACAACGAACGGAAATCGGGCAAAAAAAGAAGCCATAAGAGGAAGAGGTAATTGAACAGAAAAATTCAGATAAATTAAAGGAAATCGCAGCTACGTTTTTAACTCCTCGAAAAGACAATTTGCTACTCTACAATTTATCACGAAATTGTATCTCGTTTCTTAGTGAAGCGGCACAAATCATGAGTTAGTTAAAAACTGACAACTTAGACAACTCCTGCAAGCAAACAAACTAGAACTTGTTTGACAAATTGGATTAAGTGTTCCTGAAATTAGAACTCAGGCAGATTTTGCAAGAATTGTCAAATCAGACATTGCTACGGAGTGATTGACGGCTCCATGTAGGAAAAATTCTCATCAACTTATGCCAAAACAGTACCTCAAAACCAAAGAAGTTGGAAATCAAATATCGTTAGTGTCATCCAAATCGGCTGGTAATAAGGTCCCTGGCAAAACATTAGTTGAGACGGAAAAAAGAGCAACATTAAATATCGAAGAAACTGATAGGGTTTTTTCCTTGCTTGTTGCTACATACCGAAGCAAAGAGAAACCCAGCATTGTCAAATCGCGTCCATCGAGAGGGCAAGAGCTTGATGAAACGGAGCTCAAAAGTTTAAGAGCTAAGAAAGAAAGAGAACAACTATTGCGAGAGCGCCAGAATCAGTAAAATAAGGTGATGAAATTGAATTACGCTGACAACAAGAGGATATACACCTAAAGTTGCAGCATCAAGAAGACGAACTACGTCTGTGACACCATGAGCGAGAGCTCGAAAAAAACTAAAAAGCTGAGGCTGAGCAAAATTTCATAAAATCTGGACTGACGAAAAGAAGCTCATGAGCTTCTCGGTTGCAAGCAGACAATTTAGAAAGTGTTGTATAAGGCCACAAACTAGCAAAAACGGCAAACTGGAGAGATTCAGTGACCCAATGGTCTGGCCTCAGTCGGCAACAATCCGCTAATTTTGTGGTCGGCCCTCCTAGGAATGTCAAATGGGACAGAATAGAAAAATTTTTCAAAATCACACCAAACACTACCCCGCTGTTCCAACCGGATGTAGGACACTTCTCAACGAAACTGAGAGACGAGAACATTCTAAAGATACCAAAAACTTTTAAATCAATTTGGGTGACAGAACCACAAAATCATTTACTAAGGACGACTTTCGAACATCGGTGTTTCAAAACAGATAGTAAAGTCATAGTCCCGAGCACAAAATTGGCAACAGATCTATGGGGAACCAATCTCAAACAACGGTGAGCCAAACTAACCAACAAGCCAATTATCAATCGAGTGGTGTCCCACGAGAGTTACCAAAACTCCATTCAACGTAGTTTTCGGGAAACACCTTGCTGTTGTCCGATCGAATAAAAAGTTTTTGATGTTATTGAGCAGCAAAAGCAGCTAAACGATAGTGAGGAGATGCAGTATTTGATTATTAGCCTCTTTGGCCAGGCGAGAACGGCAAATTCTGGATTTGGTTCCAGCTCATAATCATTTCATCAAGCGTAAGATAATCTATGAAAAAATTGAGCAGATCAAAAAACATAGTCAAAGCTCAACTTAAGAGGATACACAGTCTTCTTCCTGTTAGACTCGATGTGTTCAGCAGTATTTTCTGTTAGAAAAGCTCTAGTTTTCAATTCAATGCCGCAAAAATCCGAAAACAAGTGCGTTTGCAAAAATGCTTAAAGTTTTGCGAAATCAAAGAAATCAGAATATTCATTCAGAGATAGACAACAAGCCGTCAAAAAGAGCAGAACATTTAATCACAGATGCCGAAAGAACAAAGAGAACAAATGCGGATGTTTAGATTGTGTTTCAATTGCCTGAGAGTTAGTCATAAATTAATGGATTGCAAAAGTACAATTACAGTGTGTCCAAAAATCGCAGACGATTTACAAAGATTTTCGCACAGTGACTTCTTAAAGAAGAAGGCCGCAACACTTGCCTCAGACACTACAACGGAAGTAGAAACAAACAATATACAAGAAAGACTTCCTTTGGTCTACATTAAAGTGGTGAAGGGAAACTACAACCTGAGCGTGCTAGCAATGTGCAATACAAGATCCTCAACTTTTTTCGTCGATAGGTCAATTTTATCTACACTGCACCTGCAAGGCAAGAAAGTGTCTTTGTTGGTAGTCGAATTCCGGGGATCACAAAATGTTAAGACGGAAAAAGTAATGATAGCTGTTTTAGCTTACGAGAAGTTTCGAACATTGACAACCGAGTCCTTTTATGCTCTTGAAAATTTTAAGTTGGGTGATCAAATTGTAGATCTTCAAGTGTTGAAATAACGCTACCCAAATTTAAAGAATCTGTTAAAGCAGAGCTAAGTTCGAAGTGAAAATGAACTTACTCTTGAAAAATAAATGTTATGAGATCCAACGCATATAGAAATTCAAGAAACCAGACAAAAAAGCTGCACAATGGACAGTAAATTCGAAAATAGGATGGGTCTTAAGTGGTCCAATAACCACGAAGCCATCAGTTACTCTTGCTACAACAGTAAAGATCCATCGACGAAAACAAGTTAGACAGCCAGTTGAGCAGGTGGTGGGACATGGAATCCTGAGCCTCACTTTCTGCTGTCATCGACCACTCAAAAGATGAAAAGAGACCAATCAGTTCATTGTAGGACATAACTTTACTTACTTGTGAAAAAACATGAAAATGTATTTCTTGTGGCGGGAAGATGAAGACAATTCACCAAACGAGTTTTACTCTGTTATGGGGCAACACAAGTCCCTAGAACAACGCCTATAGAAACATGATACGTTACAAACGCGTCAACAGGAAACCACCAATACTGACGTCAGGGCTGCTTATGTTCGCAAAGTTGAACAAGTTGGACTTAACGATGACAGAGACAAGCTTCAATTGTTTTTTTACCAAAGCAAAACTGTCCAGCGAAAATGTTACCTTGATGAGATTCCAAAGTCATTCAGAACGTCTCTCGAAGCAATCGAAATCTACCAAAAAAATCAAGAATTCCCCAGAAAAGGCGGATTCAGTTTGACAAAATAGATAACGAGTGACAGAAAACTCAAGTACCAGATCGCAGAAGCAGGCAAATCAACAAAAAAATGTGATAACTTTGGAGGCCGAACCATAATGATCCTCAATATTTAGACTATCGCTAATTGTAGACACAGAGAGTCTCATAGTCTGTCGTGGAACTGAGCAGGAATTTCCAGCACAATACACTAAAAAAGTGTCTTATTCTTTGTCTCAAGAGTCATCGACAATTTGATTGACGAGTTATGCTCCCCCTTCTAGATATGGATGCAGTTTCCAATTAAAAATATTTGCATAACAAAGGGACAAGCATGGGACAAAGTGTTGTTAGCAGGGCTCTCAAAAATAATCAGCGATCAGTGTTTTCAGTTTAGAGAAATAGCGACGATGTCATTGAATTAAACTCATTTCAAAAATGGATCTACAAACTTGGAGTAATTTGCATTGTGATATATCTGCGCTATATAGAGAAGTTTAAACTCATCTATGTGATAGGGAAATGCAGGGTAGCACCTATCTGACACACGACCATTCTGAAACTAAAAGTTCCAGCAGCAGTTTACGGAGTTTGTCTCCAACGGAGTTCGGAGGCAGATATCGAGAGAACATGATGCAACAATTGACAAATACTGTCATTGAACAGATTTGTCAACGGTGCTACATCAACTACACTCAGATCGAAACAGCACAAGACAAAACAGGTGTTTGTTGCAGTCAGAGCAGTCAAAATACTGAATAGCATTTTTATGGATCAATAAAGACATGTTAAAGGCATAAAAAACGGCAGATATCAGGACCAGAGGAATTTCTAGCGAAGGCCTCATGTAGTCTGTGTGATTAAACGGACCGGCAAGGCTCCAGACAGATGATGAAAGTCGGCAAATGCCGTGATGCCAGGTAAACAAAAATGAACCTGAGCAAGCCACTAATACCACAGCAAAGTCAAAAAAGGATCAACCGTTCGACTGAAGACAATAAAGTGGCTCTAATCAAACTGGAGGCTTTATTGCTTTTTGCATGAGGTTCAGGACAATTAAAAAGGGACCACTCACAACAGATAAAATCAAACAAAAAGAAAAAATTTTGTCTCGTGTTGCTCAAAGCCAAAGCTTCCCGAATGTTTTGAAGTCGATAATACGCAGCAAAGAAATTTCAAAAGCCGAATTGACAGCCTTCAAACAAGGAGATAGAAAAAACACAGTGAAGTGTCGACTGAAAATTTTGATTTAGGTTAAATCGCCAGGCTCAGATTTTAGTGACTTCAAAATATTTAGTCGTACAACCAGGATGCGCTATCTCCAACAGATCTTGATGTTTTGCGGTCAATAACATTGGATACGTGATGTTGTAACCTAGATTCAAATGCTTCAGTTGATTTTATACTCAATTTTTTCTATCCTCTTGTTTGGAGTTTGTTAATTGGCTTTTGAGATTTTTTTGCTGCATATTATCGTCTTCGATATATTTGGGAATTTTTCGGTTTGAACAACGCGAAGCACACTTTTATCTCTTGTTGGATCTTATCTGCCTTGTGAGGTCCCTTCTCCCTTGTCTTCAACGTCGTGAAATTAGCGCCAGTTTTCTACAATGGTGTTTTTCAAATCAAAACAGAACCGGTAATGTTGACGCCACTTCAAATTAGCAGCAAGAGCCATCAAACAGCAAAAAATTCTTTAGAAAACTGGAAGAACTGAAATTTTGTCAAATCTCAAAATGAGTCAAAAATTAATTGTTTACAAAATGGGACTTCAAAATTTTCCACCCCCATTTCTGAGAAGGAAGGACTTGAGTCACCAACGATTTCCAAGCACCATATATTCAAGGCCTCTAGTGTTTTATGATAACCACCCTTCTTTTGTCAATAAAACCATTTTACCTAGTTACTTGACCTTTACGGTGTAAATACTTACAAATCACATAGGTTGGTTAACCAGTCATTAACTAGTTCTGACGATGTTTTAGATTATTTTCACCTGCTTATATTTTTAACCCATTTATTTAGATAGTGAAATTGTATCGAATTTAGAACCCACAAAACATGGTGAATAGATCAGTTGAAATTTAAATAAATTTATATGTTGTTGTTGTTGTTCTTGTTGTTGTGGCTTTACAGTTAAAAAAAAATGAGGGTAGTTGAATACTAGTTTGAGTTTAGAAAAGTTTTCACGTTTCAATGCGGTTCTGGCAGTCGCACGCAATTAGCCAGGTGAAGAAATTGAATTCGTGGTAGGTAGCAACTACAACTCTTCATAATAGCTCGGTCGGTCGCCTTTTTTAGTCCGAAGGGCTCCTCGAAGTTTACGTTTTGGTTTATTCTTTCTTGTTACCTAACTCTATCTTCTTTGCATGACTTGGCAGCTACGTTTTCGATGTTGAGTTTTTTTACCGCCTATAGCTTGTAGGTTTGGCCGTCATTAACTTTTTCTATTTTTGCAACTTCTTCGTCAAATGGGATGGTACGCAAACACTGTCTAGTCATGATGAACTTTGTTCCTTGGGGAGGGGGGCAGTTCCGTCGATCTATCTTTTTACCATCATTGAATATTTCGAAGTTAAGATTTTATTGTTTCTCAAGAGTATAACCTTCCCCGAGAAGTGCTCTTTTCTTTTTTCAGCACTTGATTCTCTTTAAAAACGTCGACCTTCGTTAATGCGGGAAGAAGTTAAATGGATTCGCTCGTTGTGGAGTCCTTTCTTTGACTTATGTTTTGTCAAACTTTCGAAGTCGCTTAATGAAAGTCACTTCGGTACTGTCATTGACGAATTTTAGGATGTTTTAGACTTTTTCTGAAGTTGGGACAAGTTTCCCGTCAACAGTTTTCTCGGAATCTTTGCCGATCCCTTGTATTCTGAAGCTTGAGGTCTCCTGATTTCACTTTTGTTTGGCGTCTGAGGAAGTTACCACTGAGGTATTTTTCTCCAGCGTTTTTGCCTTCAATTTGGCATAGGTTTTTTTCAATTTATCACCTAATTTCAAGATTAGATCCGCAAGTTTCAAGTTGAAAATTTCGGTGAAACTTTTTCCCGATTGGAGAGTTTTCATCGTTTTTTAAGTCTGAGATTTCGGACTCTATCTTCTATAATGCTCTGCATTTGATCAACACGTCTCGTTCTCTATTGTCCAGACAAGTGTTGCACATGAGCAAGCAATTAGTCCCGAATTCCGTGATTCGATTGATGGCAACGCATGAGAGAGCTCTGTATTCGCTAGTAAGATGCATGTGCTGGGTGCAGCCCACAAAACAGAATGTTTTTTTTTCAGAAGAAGCAATGTTAATTTTTCAAGTTTTTTCCTGTTTTAAGATTATTTTTCACTTTAGACCGGGAAATTAAGCCTAGACACCATTAAAAAGAAGCAGATAAAAAAGATTGGACAGTTTATCTTAGACCAGGAAGATAATCCAAGACAACGGTCTGATTCATTAGAGTCCCATGTCTCTTCTGGTCTTGGAAGGCGGCTGTCATTTGCTTCTGATTAGGCCAATATGACCAGCTCGATTCTTCAGGAAACTTGAGGACTTAATTTCGAGTGTGTAGACTTGATGGAGTTCCTGATTTTTGACGAGTAGCTTTGGTTTTTCAGCTTCAGCTTCGAAAGGAGGTCTTTTAGAAAATATGAGAACTAGGATGTCGGTTTCTGCCAAGTGGTTTTAGATAATTTTGGTACACGATTGCTGACAGCAGACAATGCCACACGAAAATTTTAGGTTTTTCAGCTCTTTTACCAGTTGTTGAGGGTACAAAGGGGGACGTGGTTCAAATGGCTGCTTCCCGACAAAATTTCTTTGAGTTTCGTGCGACACAATAAGACCTTCGTCCGCTGAGACTTCTTTGTGCAATTTTGAAACAGTTTGTGCTGGGCTCTGCTCTGCCGATTTAGATGCAGACCAGGGATTGCGATAATGTTGGAATCGAACAAATGTTGTCGTCTATAACGTCTCCAGTTTTCAATTTTGTGATGCAAACTGCTTGCTCCGAGTATATAAACCATTAAGGGGCCACAACTGCTGCCTCTGACATGTAATAAACTGAAATAAACTATTTATTAAGACTATTAAGAATCCAATGGAACCTAATCCGATTCTTAATCATCTTTAGCATTTGTCTAACTTAAGTTGCAAGATAGATACAATTGGCAAAAACTTCTGAGTTAGTTGAGCTTTTTTTATTAGAAGTCAGCAGTATTACCAATACTGAGTGAAGTCCTACAAATTAAAGTACGAGATTGTACATAGTTCACCATTTAGGATTTTTTTAACTTCAATCAAATCAATCACAGTCCTTTATTATGCGGCTGATTGTTTCAACAAGTTTATTAGTCAACGGAATAAGGTGAAGATTCAGCCGGCGTAAAACTCAAGAACCAGGCTATCATTCTTAGGAGCTAAGATATTCGGCAGAAGTTTGTGAGCAGCCCCAACACAAACATTGATGAAATTTTTAAAATGTATCTGCTCTTCTTACTCAATTAGATGCAGTTTATCTAGATTTGTACTGTTACGACAACAAAATGTTTACACCGGCTACGTGTTTCGAATAGATTTTTACAAGTTTTATTTGACTTACACTTTTGAAACAAAATTGAAGAGAAGGAAAAATATTCAAAGAAATGCTTTGAAGTGGATATTTAGCGTGCTGCGTTCTATACAGGTCCAAAGATCGGCTCAGAAAATTAAAATTTTTGCCCTTTTCTTTATATATTGAAATGCATGATAACTGCTCATATCATTTTCCAAAATCAACTATAATATCAATAGCAGCAATTACTTTCAACAAACTGAGATCAACACAAGACAAGGGGACCGAAGCTAGTGGCTTGTTCCAAAGAATCGCCTTCATAGATTTCAACAAACTCAGAGTTTTCATCAAAACCGCATCACTAGTCAATATCAATTCGAGAGCAGTTGGAAAAGTTTTTCAGGAAATGTCCAAAAAGATCTCTTCTGTACTGGAAGTACTTTGTGAAATACAGCTGAGTGAATTCGTATACTTGGATAATAAACTGTTATTGCGGCTCATGCAACCAAGTGCGAAGTAATTTAAACTGAAGTCCTTTAATTCAATTATCTGGTGGCAAACCAATGGTCAAATAGTACGTGAAGTCTGTACCACTACTACTACTACTACTACTACTACTACTACTACTACTACTACTACTACTACTACTACTACTACTACTACTACTACTACTACTACTACTACTACTACTACTACTACTACTACTACTTTTGTTTGAACACTTAAATTCCATAATGAAATAAAGGAACAATGACAATAAGTACAAACAAGTTAATAAAATGCATATAAGTTTGAGCTTATTTGGCTTTATTTAATCCAGGAAATGCTGTTCGACAAAACTGTTGAAGCGGGATTTAGACTCTTTTTTCGCTTTCTGTCGTAAGGTGATGTAGCTCATGTTGTTCCTTGAGCAATCTTCTTCAAGTTGATCCATCCACGTCTTGCGTTGACCCCCTGGAGCTCGTTTACCATATCGATATTTTTCTATCGGCTCCCAGGTGAAAGCTCGGAGCGCTAGACGATCGTCATTCATCCTCAGGATATGGCCAGACCATTTCAACCGTTTAATCATGATCATTGCAGAAAGTGTCGACATACGTGATGTAGCCAGTACTTCTTCATTTGTCACCCTCTCCAGATATGAAAAACATAGTATCCTTCGCAGATAACTGGTGTGAAAGCTCTCAAGTTTCCGTTGCGTTGATTTATTCATGGTCCACGTTTCCGAGCTATATAAGACCACTGATAACACGAGAGCTCTGTATAACTTGCATTTGAGGGGAATGCTAAGTTGTTTGCTCTTCCAAAGCTTCTGAAAGCTCGCAAATCGCTGTCTCCCTTCCGCCAGCTTGGCACTGATTTCCTTTAGGTCACCATGTTGCAAGCTCACGAAAGAACCGAGATACTTGAAAGCTTCTACATTTTCGAACTCCACTCCATCTCGATCGTGGACATTGCAGG
>NC_134469.1:38036461-38048844 GCF_964194025.1 Convolutriloba macropyga
GTTGTAGAACACAGAAACAATAAAGCTGAGTTTGTTAATTTATAGTCTGCAGGTGAGTGAACAGTCGGGGTGGTCAGTACTAAGTTTTTCAGATGCTAGGCTGTTTTTGATGGCAATCATTGCACCTCCGTGAGTGTTGTTTTCCGCATCTTGTTTTCTGCCTGATCTATATATGGTGTAGTTGTCTAAGAGTAGTTCAGATGATGAGACGTTGTCGTTTAAACATATTTCGCAAGCACAAATAATGTTATAGTCATTAAGAATTACTGCATTAGCAAATTTCGATCTTCTTTCCAGGCTTGCTAGGCTTCTTGTATTGATTAGAAGAGTATTGATGAAACCTAGTCACCATCCTTCATGGTTATCTCCTAAATCTACTTTCTTGCCATCATTGAACAACTCGAAGTTTCGAATTTTTAGTTTATCGCGGGGAAAATTTTCCTCAAGTAGCTCTCTTCGTTTTTTAAGACACAAATTTTCTTTAATTGCGTCTTCTTTTGACAAGGCTGGTAAAATGAACACACCTTTCTCAGTTAGAGCTGTTCTTTTTTCGTGGGTTTTTGCTAAAACTAATCAGGCATCATGTTCAGTCGGAAGTAGTGTCCGTGGTTTTTTCCTGGTGTTGCTGAATTTACCAAGTCGTTTTAGCTCCGTTATTTGGGCTGTTACTCCTATACGGTTTAACACATCGTTTACTTCATTCGTAGTGGGGACAAAAATCTCGGCTTTGGATTTGTCGGGGTCTTCTGGAACCCCTTGTATTCGAATGCTTTTTCTGATATTGTGATCCAAGTCAGGCGGCTCTCTGGAGTGTGCTTTGGATGTAGCACCTATATTTCTTGGCTGGACGGCAACAGCCTCTGCATAGCTCTTATCTACTTTTCGCATGTAGTTTTAATGGCATTATCCACTCTTGTATCAACGACTGCTGTTATTCTCTCTTCCATTGTCTGAAATTTTTGTTGATCTCCTGCGTTTCTGTTTCAATCTTTTCATTCATCTTGTCAATCGTTCGACATTTTATGAAGTTGTCTCTTTCATTATTACTCAGACATTTTACACAGAGAAGCATTGTCAGTTGACCCGCTTCAATGAGACCATTAACTGCAACTTGCGTCCAGTTCAACTTGGCTCGAAGTGCATATGAACATTACAGGCGACGCATATGTATCTTGGCGATGTTTGATTTATCACTTTTTTACACGTATTGCAATTTTTTGTCATCGTTAAAGGGGGATAAATAAAGCGAGACTCAAGGAACAGAAGGATAGATAATGTTAGGAGTCTGGACAATTAAATCCAGTCTCTTAACAACAGATGAAGAGTCGATACAAAGTTTTGTTCAAAGCCTGGACATTTAAATCCAGTCTTTTCACAAAAACTTTCTATAAATTATTCAGTGTCTTGAGTTTCTTCCAATTTCTGTCGTTTCGCTTTTCGTTGTTGTTTGTTCGGCTTCTTTCGTTTCTTTAAGAGTCTACTGAGGTTTATACCTTTATTGATAAAAGTTTCGAGACTGTGAATTTCTAAGGAATGTTGTTGGTGAAGCTGGCTATACTCGTTGGTCTGTGAGCTGTCTTTTCGTTTATTGTTAGATATGAGATCCTTGACTACGTTGACAACAGGTATGTTCAGAGTTTTCAGCTCTGACTGTATGCCGGGTGCACCCTCTCGCTCTCAATACACAACACCTACTATTTGTTTGATGATGTTCTGTATCGATTTCCTTGGGTTTCTTGCAAGTGGATGTAGACAAATACCAGTGTCACTGTAGACGTTTGCTGATAGTGTCTCTGCTTTTTGGTGTAGTTGAGGTTCTCTTGTTTGTAGTGCGTGGTGTAACGAACTTGCTCCAATAATAATAGGAACCGCCACAAAGATAAGGGGGCCACCTCGGCTGCCCCGTAAATCATGTTTAGTCTGAAACTATGTAAGTATTGAATGTTTGCTTGAAATACTGTTCGACTACTTGAAAGATGGATGACAATATGTGCCTGTGGACAACACAAGTTCGAAGATACTTGATATAACAAGCGGGGTACCACAGGGTTCACTCATATGCACATTACTGTTCTGTATATTTATTAACGATCTTCCAGATGTCCTGATGTTTTCTGAGTCCTTTATTTTGGCTAATGATATTAAAACTTTGGCTCTGCAAAGAAGCTACTGGGAAGTTGAAGATGATCTACATGGGATTGAGAACTGGATAATCGGAAATATAATGGAGCCGGCAATAGACAAGTGTGCATATCTAAAATCAGAGGTGAAGAGCAACAGTACAAATTAATGGGAAAGGATTTGGCGAAATGCACGACTGTGAAAGATCTTAGAATTCACGTGGCAGATGATGTATCGTGGAAACAGCATACTGAAGAAAAAAGAAAGCAAATAAAGTTTCCTACATGCTTCAGCGAAATGTTTCATTGAAAGTAAACACGTTTGTGAAATTGGGATTATATAGGTCCTTAATTTTGCCGGTACTGCTGTATGGTTTCACGGGCTTGACTGCAGGAAGAACTGAAATTCAAGTTCTGGAAAAGTTTCAAAAAAGGTAGTCAAATGGATAACGGGAAAAAAAAGATAAAGAATACAAAAGCCGGCTTCGACTATTACAAATCTTGCTTGTACTGATGATTATCCAGCTTAACGATCAATTGCTAGTTTCAAAAGATTTGAATGACGAGAATAGCGGCATCGAACTACCAGAAGTACATATGAAAGAAACAAGAAACAACGAAATTTTCAAAATGACGAAAACTCGAAAGCGCACAGCGAATTTACCTTTAAAACCTGTCGAATTGCAAAACCGCCTAGAAAATTTAATAAACTTAACCGGTTGGAAAAACCGAATATTACGTACACTGTGGATTTTTTTCGTAAAATTTTCTGAAATATTCGAGCGAAATATTTGCACTTGGCAATTCTTCTGCGATTGTCAAAACTGTATAAATTATTGGTCATTATTTTTTTTTTTGATGACTGGGACTTTAGACCATTCAGCACAGCTATAATTACCCAACAACAATATTGCCTTATTGGCAGTTTCGCGCCTTCTTAGCTTCCAAGGGCCTTAAAACAATAGGCGTAATCGAAAATCTGGGTCTTTCCCATTATAGCCCCCCCCCCCCCCCCCCCAGCTTAGTGGTCAGATAACCTATAGCCCCCCCAATCATGGTAAATAAACCATAATGGGGGGGGGGATGTAATTTCATGGGGGGGGGCTATAATGGGAAAGACCCGAAAATCTAGTTAACAAAATTTTCAGCTTTTTGCAGCTGGTATGTGATATGAATGCGGCAGATTTAGCAACACGAGTTTTTTGTGTTTTGTCAAACTTATTTGGGTTTTCAGGCCGAAATGCAGCGATCGGTTTTCAAGAATTTCACCAGTTCACGATTTTTGCCTTTGTCTACCTGTTATAAGTGTGCTAGTACATTAGTTCTTGCGGAGCATAACAATAATGAGCTTAACCCGATTACTTTGAATACAATTTCAGCGGCCGCGCAGATTGGCGGCCAAGTAACAGCACTTGTTGTCGGATCCAAAACCAAGCAGGTATGCTTTTCTAACGAAAATTGGGATCTATTCTTTTTCGGCCCAGAGTATTCCCTATTACGTACTGTTTTGTAGCATGGTACTTTGTGCGAAAATAAAGCGTTTGCCTGGGGGAGTAGAAGTTGGGGGGAGAGGGGTGCAAAATAGAATAGATCCAGAAATTTGAATAACAATGGCTGGATATAAAAGTGGATTGCGTATTTTAGATTGCTGAAAAACTGGGCAAATCCACAGGTCTATCAAAAGTTCTTATCGCGGAAGATGATAAAGCTTTTGAGGGTTTCCTTCCGGAAGCCATCACGCCAGTCGTAATTGCAGCACAGAAACAATTCAATTTCTCTCACATTATGGCACCAGCCACTGCTATAGGAAAAAGTGTACTGCCACGTGTTGCTGCACTCTTAGGTAATTATAAAGTTTAGTTGAATCAAGTCATCATATACTCTGATGATTTTAAAGCGATAGCGCGCAACCAAAATGATATGAATAAGGCAACAGAAACTATTCAGAAATGGCTTGAGACCAACAAAACGAAACTAAATACAAAGAAATCTCATATACTTAACATAAAAGGGAGCATCAAGGCTAAAATTGGCGAGAAAGATCTCGAATCAGTCAAGTCTCAACGTGATCTGGGACTCATTATTCAGCAAAACTGAAGTTGGAATGAAAATTGCCTTAGTAGGTCTAGGAAAGCAATGAGCGCACTCTTTAAAAAAACGTAGTTTGTCAAGCTCATGTGACTGGAACGTGAAACTAAATGCATACAGAAGCGAAAGAAATGAAAATCTGAAGAGCAAACATGGAGGTGTAATGATTGGCGTGCGGAACACCATTACTTCTTTCCCAATTGATGTTAAGAATCTGAATGACAAACTAGCGTCTGCGTTTGCAGGTTCGCTCATAACTGTTAATAACGAAAAGGTACTAATTTTGTGTTTGTATAACCCTCCTAGTAACAGCAAATACCGAGTCACAATTGACGAATTCAACTCTTTCTTCTGCTTTCTAGACAACGATGAGTGGAGAGAGATAAAGGTCATAGTAGTAGGAGATTTTAATCTTCCTTCTGTCAAATTGGAAAACACTAGAGTCGGCCGACTTATATGAGAAACAATTGGTCGATCTATTTGATTGCCAAAATTTTATTCACGTTGTTTTCTTTCCCACTTGTGGTAAAAACATACTCGATCAAATTTTCGTTAATGATGACAGCATAGTTATCGACGTCAATTGCGACGACTCTTTGCTCAAAACTTTTTGTTTATCTGATCACATACCTATATTATGAGATCTTGACCTGAGTCCTGCTAAGAACGAGAAAACCGAATTGCACAAAATTTTGAGCTTCTGTAAATGCGATTACGTTGGTCTGAAGGAAAATCTAAGTCTTAACCCTTTTAATCCTATTTGTTATAGCAACTGCGATCGGATGCTCAGCGAGTGGTATCATTGGTTATTCGAGGCGATCACTAAATTCACACCAAGACGGAGTAAGCATAGATCCAATTTGCCACCCTGGATCACGCCTGCGACATTACATCTAATGAAAAAGCTTAACACGCTACAGAGAAAACAGAATTCACTAGCCAACAATGATTCGTTGAGACTCAAGATAGAAACGTCAAGAACCAGTCTAGCAGAAGCGGTAGACCTAGACCAGAAAAATTATGAATCAAAGCTTTTCAACTCACGAAATTCTCAAGCCATGTACAAGTATTTTAAAAGCTTACGAAAAGGACCGTCCGTTCCGCCACATGTTAAATGGAACAAAGACGTAGCAAACTGTGATGCTGAAAAAGCCTCTCTCTTTAGTAAATACTTCTGTTCAGTTTTCACCGTGTCATCGGTCTTCAAAAGCAGTTTGATTGAAAATAGAATTTTGAACAGTTTTACTGTGACGGAAGAAGCAATAGTTGAAATTCTTGGGTCATTAGACGTATCAAAGTCATGTGGGACTGATAACTTGCCTGCAGTTGTCCTCAGGAACTGCGCAAAAGAACTTACGAAATCCATCTTTCAGTTATTCAGAAATTTTAGGCGCCTTGGAACCTATCCTAGTGCATGGACGCCAGTCGTAATTGCAGCACAGAAACAATTCAATTTCTCTCACATTATGGCACCAGCCACTGCTATAGGAAAAAGTGTACTGCCACGTGTTGCTGCACTCTTAGGTAATTATAAAGTTTAGTTGAATCAAGTCATCATATACTCTGATAATTTTAAAGCGATAGCGCGCAACCAAAATGATATGAATAAGGCAACAGAAACTATTCAGAAATGGCTTGAGACCAACAAAACGAAACTAAATACAAAGAAATCTCATATACTTAACATAAAAGGGAGCATCAAGGCTAAAATTGGCGAGAAAGATCTCGAATCAGTCAAGTCTCAACGTGATCTGGGACTCATTATTCAGCAAAACTGAAGTTGGAATGAAAATTGCCTTATTAGGCTTAGGAAAGCACTGAGCGCACTCTTTAAAAAAACGTAGTTTGTCAAGCTCATGTGACTGGAACGTGAAACTAAATGCATACAGAAGCGAAAGAAATGAAAATCTGAAGAGCAAACATGGAGGTGTAATGATTGGCGTGCGGAACACCATTACTTCTTTCCCAATTGATGTTAAGAATCTGAATGACAAACTAGCGTCTGCGTTTGCAGGTTCGCTCATAACTGTTAATAACGAAAAGGTACCAATTTTGTGTTTGTATAACCCTCCTAGTAACAGCAAATACCGAGTCACAATTGACGAATTCAACTCTTTCTTCTGCTTTCTAGACAACGATGAGTGGAGAGAGATAAAGGTCATAGTAGTAGGAGATTTTAATCTTCCTTCTGTCAAATTGGAAAACACTAGAGTCAGCCGACTTATATGAGAAACAATTGGTCGATCTATTTGATTGCCAAAATTTTATTCCCGTTGTTTTCTTTCCCACTTGTGGTAAAAACATACTCGATCAAATTTTCGTTAATGATGACAGCATAGTTATCGACGTCAATTGCGACGACTCTTTGCTCAAAACTTTTTGTTTATCTGATCACATACCTATATTATGAGATCTTGACCTGAGTCCTGCTAAGAACGAGAAAACCGAATTGCACAAAATTTTGAGCTTCTGTAAATGCGATTACGTTGGTCTGAAGGAAAATCTAAGTCTTAACCCTTTTAATCCTATTTGTTATAGCAACTGCGATCGGATGCTCAGCGAGTGGTATCATTGGTTATTCGAGGCGATCACTAAATTCACACCAAGACGGAGTAAGCATAGATCCAATTTGCCACCCTGGATCACGCCTGCGACATCACATCTAATGAAAAAGCTTAACACGCTACAGAGAAAACAGAATTCACTAGCCAGCAATGATTCGTTGAGACTCAAGATAGAAACGTCAAGAACCAGTCTAGCAGAAGCGGTAGACCTAGACCAGAAAAATTACGAATCAAAGCTTTTCAACTCACGAAATTCTCAAGCCATGTACAAGTATTTTAAAAGCTTACGAAAAGGACCGTCCGTTCCGCCACATGTTAAATGGAACAAAGACGTAGCAAACTGTGATGCTGAAAAAGCCTCTCTCTTTAGTAAATACTTCTGTTCAGTTTTCACCGTGTCATCGGTCTTCAAAAGCAGTTTGAATGAAAATAGAATTTTGAACAGTTTTACTGTGACGGAAGAAGCAATAGTTGAAATTCTTGGGTCATTAGACGTATCAAAGTCATGTGGGACTGATAACTTGCCTGCAGTTGTCCTCAGGAACTGCGCAAAAGAACTTACGAAATCCATCTTTGAGTTATTCAGAAATTTTAGGCGCCTTGGAACCTATCCTAGTGCATGGAAAATAGGAGCAGTTAGCCCAATTTTCAAGAAAAAAGGATCGAAAGCAGATGTTGTAAATTATCGTCCTGTAACACTATTATGCATTGTCTCGAAAGTTCTAGAAAGATTGTTGTATGGCTCAATTGTAAATTTTTTCAAAGGACTCATAACTGACTCACAGTACGGTTTTCGTGAAAGAAGATCAGTTATTCTTCAATTGATAACCTACTTAGATAAGATATACAAATTCTGTTCTGAGAAGAATCGAGAAAATAGCTCACTTCTCTTTGACTTTTCCAAAGCTTTCGACCAAATTGATCATGGAATACTTTTACGTAAGATCTATTGCATTGGAATAGGTGGCAAGCTGTTCGAGATTTTAAAGAGTTACCTGAGCGACAGACTGCAATACGTGAAAATTGGAAATCTAAAATCGAAGAATTCGCCGGTCACCTCGGGTGTACCTCAGGGCTCAATACTTGGGCCCCTACTTGGGCCCCTTAAGATTTTCATTAATGACTTACCTGAAACTGTTTTCAACTCCAAAGTCTTTCTTTTTGCTGACGATCTCAAATTATTATATAATGAAAATCTTGGAAACGCACACGGAATCAAACAAGATCTAGATTCAATATTGCGTTGGAGTTACGAAAATAACATCAGCTTCAATTTATCGAAATGTCAGTACATAAATTTCAATATCAAGTCGAGATTAAGTCCGGTTTTGGGTCAATGGTTGCTGGAACAATCGAGAACTGTGGAGGACCTTGGTATCACTATGAACGACAGCCTCACTTGGAAGGAACATGTAGATTTGCGGACTCGTAAAGCCAACAAATTCTTCCACCAAATTAAAAGAAACACATCATATCTCCTGACGGTTACTGCAAAACTAAATCTTTATAAGATTTCGTTTATTCCAATCTTAATCTATGGATCTAACTGTTATATGCCTTCAAAATCTGACATGCGACTCCTTGAAAAATCTCAAGAAAAAGTTTCGAAATGGATCCTACCGAACCTTGATTATTGCGAACGACTGAGATCCCTGAACTTATTACCTCTGAACTATTACATTGTGCTAACAGATCTTCTCTTGCTATCGAAATTGGTGAACAATTATTATGCGTTCAACATCAGCGAGCATATTAATATTGTGCAAAGACGGTCAAGTTTTCGGTTTGTGTTGCCTGAAATCAAAAAAGAATTTCAGCGGTCAAATTTTTTCTATCGAACCACATATAGAGCAAATATCATTGATTCAAATGTTAATTTCTTTCAACCAGTCGGACTCAAAAATCGAATCTTAAACTTGATGTGGAAGTACTACAATATTTATTTCAGCATCGAAAATTCGTGTTCCATAACATTTATCTGTCTCTGCGAAAAATGTCGGTCCTCAAACGAAATAAACTTAACAAACAAACTTAAACTGGTATGATTCATCTATTTATATAATTTTTGCGGGAGCAGTCCCTCACGTTTGTGGAAGCCATAATAATAATAATAATAATAATAATAATACACTGGATATGTTGTGCCGATTGCCGTCTATGCCTCTCAAACGTGGCTACCAAGTAGAAATAACCTCCACGAATCTGAAAAAGCCCAACACCATGCAACGAAATGGATACTCAAATCAGAGCTACAAAAGTTGCTTAGTGACCTTAAAACTGTTACCACTGAGTCTCTATGTAGAAATGCACGATCTTTTGCTTCTATTATCCATTATTCGAGGGGATTATGATGTTGTTATTAACCAAATTGAAAAAACAGTAGAAACAACACGTCAGACAACGGGGTGAATATCGAATCACAAAAGCGAGAATTAACAAATCTAACGATAATTTTTTTAGGAGATCGAAATTGCTCTTCAACTACGTTTCTAGAGTTACGAATGATTATGGAAAGACCCTAAACAAAATTACCTTACAGAAAATGATTTGAGATTGATTTGCGGATGTGGAAACTGTAACATACTGAAGAAGATAAAACTGATCTGAACTGTAAGTTGGGCGGAAACCCGAGGGTCTTACTCTAAATCCTGCACTACTACTACACTTGATTCACTGGGGAACGTCAGTAACTTTTTTTTAAAAGTGCAAGCCTCTTGCAAATTGAGTGGAACACTATAATGAAAAAAACTTACTTTACGGAGAGAGAACAAACAAAACTTGAGATAAATCGCTATCGTTGGAAAGCATGCAAAAATGAAATAAACTCCAATGTCACATTAGGTCAACGGATTCAATAATAAAAGAACATAGGCTAAGAGGACTTTTGAGAAGGCAGCTTGAAATATTCCATCGAAAGTTGGGACCATTTATGTCTTACCTCTACGTTTAACGATGAACAGCCAGACATGAAAATGATTGACCTTTGGTTATATTCATGAAATTTAACCTTTGAATTGAAGAAAAATAATTGGGGCAATGCAATTATAATTGAGTTTCATCCTATATATAAAACACGTGAGCTCTAAAATGGGACAAAATTTTTGCATGTTTAAGGGCGTCTCGAAACGCACGTTTAAGAGGCGCATTGAGCAGCATGGTTAAGCGAACCTATTGAGAGAGGGTCAATGGCCTAAAATGCTCAAAGTAGATGGGTGAGAACCGAACCTGGGACAAAAGACTTAGTCAGGTGCAGTTAACACGCGGCTAAGAATGCTTGGAAGTATGCTCGCCCAAAGAGAGGATTTACTGTCCTGGGTGTTTTGAATGCTCGCGAAGTAAGTTTGAAGTTCTTATTGCAAGCGTGTGTTTTTCTGCAAAGTTTTACTTTTACAGATTCTGCGCCATTCTAGAACACTTAGCTTTCATCCAAGTCTTTCACGCGTTACTTTTTGATTTTTGTGTGATCTCAAATGCTCTCATTCTGAAATATGTTTATTGATACGATAAAAGTGATTGTGAGAAACGGTGGATTGTATACGTTATAGCGCAGTTGGTAAGATGGAGGACTGCTATTCTGGGGGTCGAGGGTTCGAACGCGTGTCGGGTACCTTTCCTTTTGTAGACATGAAAATTTTTTATCAAAACCATGCGACGCAAGTTGGTTTGTGTTCCCGTGTGTGTGTGTGTGTGTGTTTGGGGATGAGATATGGCAATTGTTTTCTCTTTGTAGCAATTCTTCTTTCCATTCGCTTGGTCTTCGTTTTTTTATTTCAAATCTTTGTACGAAGGTTTTTCGTAAACCACTGAGTTTTCTCAGTTAGTATTGTTTCCCCTAAACCAATTTTTGAGCAATCATTTTTCTTTTTCCTTCTTTTTTCGCTCTTTCTTTGTTTTTTTTCTCTCTCTTATGTTTCTCTCTCTATCGATCTCTGTGCGTGTGTTTCGTCCTCTTTCTTCTCTTTCCTGCGTTCCGTTTCTCTCCAGCTCTCTTTATCCTCTTTTCTTTCCGTTGCTCTTTCTCTCTTTCCCTTTGTTTACTTTATTTCTCTTCTCAAATTTAATGATCGAGAAGACCAGTTGAGCAAATAGCCACACCAAGAAACGGGAGGCCAAAACAGAATACACCAAGAGCTTCAGACAGACTGAATTGGAAAAATCCAACAGTTTTCTCTGTCCTCCATAGGATAACCACAGGTTGTTTTATTTTAGAGCTGTTGCTTTGGTTCTATTACCATTATCCATAAAATTGCTATGAAACTAAGTTTTGAGCAGTTTTAGTGGTATTGTATAACCTTCCTTTATTATATTAAAGATCAGACGCAATTGAGCACAATCGTTGACATTGCTCCTGTCGTATCATGTTTTAGGGATCCTTAATCATGCAACCTAGCGCATAATAATTGCGTTTTGAGACGCGCTTTGTCTTCATATTTGAGCTCCTATGTACATTTTTGCGCTCATTAAGCATGCGGTATAGCAAAATTAAGCGAGTCACAAACGCAATTGTCCAGAAATTTGCTGTAGAAAGAGCAAGGGACAAGTGCAATACGCATAGTTGGCTTAAGTGGTGAGACCTATAGCTGTTAAGCGAGGGGTATGGGTTCGAGCCCGAGTCGGTGCGAAACAGAACCCTTAACTTCTTTTTAACCTCTTATTCGTGTAAATGTTTTTCTTGCTTTGGTTTTGCGGGACTGCTAGTTGTCTTAATTTGTGTACTCAAATGGTTCCTCGTTAATTGCCACTCAACTTCCTCTGTCTGTTTCTTCAGTTGATCGATGTATTATTTGTTGAGAAGATATTAGCGAGTAACAACAACGAAAGAATCCTACCAGAACGGCTAAACTTTGATGGACGATCTAAGTTAAGAAAACTTGTACCAAAAACATTTCAAAAAAGTTTAAAACGTGCCGACTTGTGAACAGATTAGAAAATTGTGCGAGCAAAACTTTAATCATTGGATTTAAAAAACCGAATATTGAAGTTAATGTGGAAATTCGTGGAAGCAATGTTTTGAGAAGAGAATGGTTGTTTTTGTTTGCACTCTTCTGTGGTTGTCACAATTGTAGAAATGAATCGACTCTTTTAATATCTAACGACTGCGACTAATTACTCTCAGCAGCAACAACTACAGTTTGTGTCAAACCCGAACAACAACAACTTAAATCTTCGCGTAGAACAATGATCCAACATTACAAATTAATGTCCTAAAAATCATTATAGTATATCTTTTGTATAACAAATAAGACTGAAGAGTCTCTGTGTAAATAGTCATTGAAAGTCTTCCGAGAGGTAAAAGAGAGGCAGTTAGAATCCTCAATTTTCCTCAGCTTTCACGGCCATCTGAATGAAAAGTGGTGCCCAGAGAGTTATACAAGATAAGAGACCAGGAAATTAAAAGAAGTTTTTAAAAAAAAGTAAAGCAGAACTATAACACATACTTCAGTTCTTTTTGAGTTTGTTCATTTTTTTCTGATTTTGGAAATGCATGAGGTCAGGTCCAAGAAGCTTTTTATATGCCACTTGCAATGAGGATGTAAGCTACCAACTATTAGCATTCAAAATCAAAGGCTGTCTTTTAAAATCACTATTTACTGAATATCCGAATTGTCAG
>NC_134469.1:38049044-38054044 GCF_964194025.1 Convolutriloba macropyga
CTCCAAAAACTCTGAGTTTAATGTCGCAGCGTCATTTCATGACAAAAATCCACTTTTAATCTTGTCCGCAAAAGTTTTAATTTACAAGCCCGTCCAATTTCCCAAAGGGTGACCTCAGAACAACAACCTGATTAATTGTGCTCAGAATAAAACAGGGACGAAGTTTGCGGTAAGAATGCAGAATAGTTCCCGAATTGAGATGTATGCAAACTATTAGGCTATTTGAAAATTGTTTATGCAAATGTGGTGCTATGCGCGAATCAAGGCGGTGCTGAACCTCCATCTTGTTGCCGTTCACTGCGACCGCATGGAAGGACTGTGAACACGAATTTGACACACTTGAACGGTTTCCATCGTCCGACATTCGTCTTTCGGTACACATTTAACCAGACCAAACGGATGAAGAAGAAAAATTATTTGAGATTTATGGGAAAACCCATAAAAACTTTTTAAAGGAGTTCCTGATAAGAAGGTGTTACTGAAGAGGTGGACTGGGAGAGAGGATGAGGGAGGTTCATCGCCGTCCCACGTCATGCAGAACACCTCGTTTGCAAAAGCTCCGAAGGAACTATTTCAATGAGCAGGAATAATCATAAAGAAGCTTCATGAAAACGTCTTTCCTGTCTGAAAAGACAAATTACGATTTTTTTTCACGTGTTTTCTCGTAAAATTTTGCTTTAAATTCGTGCATTAAAATTTGAAAAAATTGCACGTATTTTACCTGAACAGTGTTCAAGTAAGTGATTTTCGGGAAAATTGTGCAGATAAGTTTTACCTGCACATGGCGTTACCTGCAGAGTGTTCAGGTAAATTTACCCATACATTATTTAGTGTGTGGTTCAAGAATCTAATATTTGCGGGTTCTCTATTCCAAACATATGTTTTATAAAGACAGGTTAGTATTTAGCACGTCATGATACAATACAACCGCAGATAGAATGCATAGATCTCCATTAGAGAATGCTTACCATAATGGCTGCTATTTTTTCGCGCGGGTGTTTAATGAGAAAAATGCATATTATTGCTCTGTTTCAGTCCTGACACAGGTAACACAACAGCGAATGTTGTTGCTCTCCTGCGCTTAAGACAAGCAATTACAGGTAATTAAAAAAAATTATATCCGTCTGTGTTTGAAATTCAAAAAAGAAGGCAGTATGACTGACTAGTTTGTAAGATGACCAATTTGCATACTTTTAAAATTTTTTCTCCACATCAGTTCAAAACAAAAATTGAATTAACCAAAATGTTAATTAAATAGATGGTATGGTTCTGTTTAACATTGTGGTGTCATTCACAGAATCAATCTTCAAATTATACAGTCAATCATGCCCAATGCATTTATCGTCCCTCCTTTCTAATTTTTAAGCCATCGAACACTTGCTGCTACTTTCTTAAGTTTGATCATCCCGCTTAAAGTTCAGAACAAATATTATTTTCAATGTTTTTTTAAATCAAGAAATAGGAGAATTTCGTTCGGTGTCATTTTATGCTTCAATTATATAATCCCACACAATTATGAAGTGAAGTATCCAAACATTAAGGTATTTACAATTGAGTAAGGTAGAAAATTCTTTTTTTTTGAGTCAGACTGACAAAGATACGCAAAACTCTAAATGTCTGGAACTCGGAATTAACAACCGAAAGATGACCGTCACGAAATTGAGGGTTCTACTTCTTTTCACCCCGATTTATTTAACCCCCTATAATTTAACCCCGTATATAATCACCCCTCAGTCATTTAACCCCGCAATTTATTCACCCCGAAATCGGTTTAACACCGAAATCTTTTATCTATTTCGGCATCCAAAAGAACAATTAGCAAAGCTAAAGTTCAAAGGACTTAAACAACACGAAACTACTGACCTTCAAGAGTGCGGCATTGAACAGCTTGCGTTTGTTCCAAATCAAAGAATAATGACGAGACTGCTTTTTAGAACAATGCCTTTGATCGAAAAAGAACACTTGACAAGACTGACCTCTTTGAATCAAGAAAGTTCAAAAACTGTCCTAGTCTAGAAGACGGAAGAACCGGTACTTTTCAAATGAAAGCATGTGAGCTAAATTTTAAAACCTACTTTCTGAGCAGGCATAAAATAGCAATTGAAAACAAAATTCAGCCGTGTATTTAACAGAATTTCCAATGAAATCCAGATTGATATTTTTGCTAGCAGCTACGCTGTGCAAGCTTCATGTCTAAATGTTGCAAAACTGTGTTCCCAGTTAGGGGTCCCATCATAGGGTTAACGCCCGGGATCGATTCCCTAATGAGTAACGATATGAAGCTTCGACGTAACTCCGTGAGGACGCAAGGAGGGCGCCAACTCAAAAATATTAAGATGGATTTCGAATTTAAATTAACACAAAAACAAACACAATAAAATACACAATAAATACACAACTAAGTCAAACTGGCAATAGCCCTGAAAAAATGAATATCAGTTTCATCCCTGTAAATTTGCATCAAGTTTTGCGCTTTCCCTTTCAAATTCTCATTCTTCTTCTTCTTTGGGAATTTGTGACCGGGTGAGGCATTCAAAAAAGTCTAATTTTTGCATCGCAGCGTCTTTTTGTGAATTAGTCAAAAGTTTCCAAATTCCGGGGTGGGATCCGCTGAATAAAGCTTGTATCCCATAATGCCAGCCCTCAACAGCATTGGTTGTTCTGGCAATTCCCTCAATGGCTGCGTCTCTTTGATTCCATATTTGTGGGGGGAATGTGGCAGGACAGTTCAATAGTGGACACTTGATATAATTTGTTTGGAAATATAAACAAAGCTTGTCTTAACGAAGCTATCTAAATTCTGCTGATCCGCCACATTAGTTATTTCCTCGACAATCAGTTCAAAGATTTTTCTATTTGCTCATTTTTTTCGAAAGCTGGAGCAGGGATCATTTTAAGCGCCAGGGCCACTTCATGATTTCTGACACCAGCTTTTTAGTCCAGGTTCCCAATTTTTCTAACAAAATTTTGAGTTAAATGGAAATAACAGCCCGACAACATAGAAGCTGGATGATGTTTTTGAAAGGCATTAATAGGGGCAATTTCAAAAATCCAACAGAACCTTATCCGGCTTACAATCTGGGGCAAAGGTGTCTAAAGGCATCAAGTAATCGGCTGTACGTTTTTTCCGTTTTGTTGGGAAGGAGGGCATATAAACAAGCAGGGGCAATGCCGAGAACATATACATGAAGGGTGTATATTTGATAGAAGTTTTTGGGCGATAGTTTAAACGTTCCATCCCCAAGCCAAAACTTGGAGCTTTCGAGAACCGACGTTCGGGTGTTAGGTTTTCACTCAGGTCTTTAATCTCTTTTATAACTTTTTGTGTGGCCGGCTTCCAATCGAAGCACTATGATTGTGCTCACCGTTCACGCGAATAAGTTGATCATCTTGTGTTAAAGCGAAACGCGGCACTTGTACTTTGATATTTTGAGCAATTCCAGGCAGTGGTAAACTTATTTAATCTTTTAACATAAAACTCATGACCTTCTACAACCAATATTTCTTTTGTTTTTTGAAGAAATAGCAAACTCAAAGTCGGGAGTTATCATGCTGAATTCAAAATGCTATAAAACATAGAAATGTTCATGAGTTCCATCCATTTTGCAATTGCTTTTAATTGCCCCATTAAGGATTAGTTGAGATAAACTAATTCGCTAATTGTTATAGTTTTGCATTAAACTATTTGTCGTTAGCTCTATGTCCCTGACAATTATGATCCATGAATTTACAGATTAAAATCGGGGTGAAATGATTGAGGTGCTGAAAATTATGTTCACACCTCAGTCATTTCACCCCGATTTTAATCTCCATTAATTAAAATAGAATTAATTGAGGCTTAATTATCCTCAATTATAGGAAGCTTAAAGTCGGGGTGAAACAATATAGGGGTTAAATAATTGAGGGGTTAAATGATGTAGGGGTTAAAAAATTGGGGTTAAAATAAAGGGGGTTAAAGAATAGGGGTGAAAAACAGGACACCGAAATTGAGCAATGGAATGAGTTCAACCATTCGTAATTTTAAAACTTTTATAAGAAAACCCGTTGGACAAAACTAAGCTTCCTTAACTTTCTTCCTTTGCCACCGCAATCGACGGAGATTTTGTTTTAATTAAAGAAGGCTTGGAAAAGCACAATATTTGCACGATTATAGAAACGCATCTGCAAAGCAGATATATGGCTCAAAGTAATAAATTAACTTTGCAGCCCTCAAACCACTACAAGCCCAATTTGTTTGTTCTGCTCCAGACTTTTTCTGCAAATGGCCCACAAGAATTTCAATGAGATAACTTTGGATTAGTGGAAAAGAAGCACCACGTAACCTTGCTTCAAACTCACATGTGCAAGCTTTGGAATGAGAGATCCCTGCAGTGCCAGATTCTACAATGCAAAGTTTATGTATAAACAGGGCCAGATTGCAAACTTGCAAGTTCATGTTTTAAGCAAGTTTAGGTTACAATAGCAACAAGAAGTTTTAAATCTGGCACTGTAGAATTTGGCAGTACAGAGATCTGTCATTTGCACGTGTGTGCTTCAACAATAGCTCGACAGTCCAATAACCTCCATTATGCAATACCGCGTACATTCACATTGACTGATATAGAAGTAACGTTTATACTCTAAAATAATTTCATCCAGAATTTAAATAGAGCTTTTGTCTCTGCAAGCAGATGTGGGGCGCTATCTGCGGATATGCGAGAGAGCGGATCGGCAAGGGGACTTAATAGGGGTGACTGGGATGGGTCTACTTCCAGAACTGAGAAATTGTACCCTTCATTGATACAGGAGGCACTATTCACTGTCAATTTTTCTTCAGAAGGGATTCGTTCCGGTTATAGATCCACTTCAATTTTGCAGTCAGCGCGATATTTGCACTGATAAGATAGAAGGTATGCAAAAAAAAAACTGATATTTTCCATTGAAGCCCGCTCAAGTACATATTGCCACTAACGCCGATAATTTAGGGCATTTACATAGAAAATCATTTTGCGTAAAAAAGT